>NC_042627.1:7876820-7891820 GCF_901001135.1 Rhinatrema bivittatum
CCTGACTGTGGGAGTCACTGCCTGAGTGTCACTCTGTGGGTGCGTGTGTGTGACTGCCTGAGTGTGTGAGTGTGTCCCTGACTGAGTGTGTATGTGTCCCTGACTGTGGGAGTCACTGCCTGAGTGTCACTCTGTGGGTGCGTGTGTGTGACTGCCTGAGTGTGTGAGTGTGTCCCTGACTGTGGGAGTCACTGCCTGCGTGTCACTCTGTGGGTGCGTGTGTGTGACTGCCTGAGTGTGTGAGTGTGTCCCTGGCTGAGTGTGTGAGTGTCCCTGACTGCGTGGGTCACTGACTGAGTGTCATATGCATGTGTGTGGGTCACTATGGGTGTATGTAGGAGTCAGGACTGCCTATGGCGAGTGTGCGTTTGCCTTCCACATGTTGGATCTCTGCTGCTTTCGGTCCTCTCTCTCTTTCTAGTGTTTTTTCTTTCTTCCAATCGTCCTCTCTTTCACCGTCTCAGTTAATCTGTCAGTGACCCTGTCCTTCTCTCCCCGTCCCTGTCTGCTTTCCTGTCTTCTTACTATTTCTATCCCCGCCTGTTTCTCTCTGCTTATTCCTTAGCTCTTCCCCCTCTCTCACTCAGTGCCCTCCCCCTGTTTCTCTCCTACCTTTTCTCCCCCGTCTGAGAGTTCGTTTGTGGCTTTTGACCGCAGCTGCACCTGCCTCATCTCCCCGGCTAAAAATAGGCAACCTGGGTGGCAGGCTCTCCCAATAGCACCCGCTGCGCCCGCTGCACCCAGCATGGAGAGAGAGGGGGAGGGGGAGCTGGGGAATGAGGGCTTAAAAGAGAAAGCAGGTGGGGAGGAGGGGCAGGGCCAGATTTTGAGGTGAGCCAGCTGGGCGGTCACCTGGGGTGCTGGGATGTGTATGTAGGGGGGTGCCCCGGGCACCACCAGCTTCACCCAGCCTGCGGTGGTCTGAGAGGCCCTTGGGGGGCATCAGGTGCTGGGGAGATGGCGCCTTTCACCCAGGACCCTAAAGTTTGTGGGGCACCCAGTGAAGCTGCTTTAAAGTTTTGCCACTGGGGCGATGGTTCCCTCCTTGCCAACCATTTCCTGCTCCTGGGTTCGCACAATAATAGGCAGGTGCGATGTCCTGTGCTCAGGCTGGCGCACAGGTTAATCCGCGGTTGGACACACGTTTTAGACACCTGTCCATAACCCCTTATTCAATAAGTGGACCAGCGCGCCCATAGCGGGCGTCCAAACCAGGGTTTAGCTAATAGCGCTCCTCACATATAAATACCATGTTGATGAGGCTGTCAGCCACCACCCTCTTATGTGAAAAATAAATGTGCACCAAAAGCACAGCTTTTCCTCCATTACATTAATGGCAGCCCCGGCGCTGGTGTTAAGCCTTGAGGAGCCCCAAAGGTTTACAGAAAAGCAGAGATTACTGTTTTTCTGTGGTTCCTCTGACTCAATATCCTGGCAATAGTAAGTCGGGGCAACCACAGAAAGCAGCAACGTAAAAAAAAATGTGTTTTTAAAATGTCTTGCGGGCGGTCAGGTTAAGAAAACGGACGCTCGGTTTGCGAGGGCCCATTTTCCTGACTCATGGCTGTGCACGGATTAGGAGAACAGACGCTTGTAGAATTGAACGTCCATTTCACTAACCCGGGCACAGCCACTTCTCCTGGGTCTCCGAGGCCGTGGACGCACCAGGGACGCACAATTTATCCCTGGTGCATCCTTTTCAGCACAGCGGCTCTGCCTGATGCATCAAGCACCCAGGAGAGGTGATTGTGTGCAGGTTAGAAAAAAGTTTGGCTGCAGGTTTTTAGCGCATCCGTATATCATCAGCCTGCAAGGCTGCAGACCTTGCCCCCTCCCCATGATGAGAAGATGAAGCCCCTCAGAGCTGCCCCGCACACCACAGCCTCCTCTGGTTCTCCGGGAGGGGGTACGGTGCTTGTTAGGGAGACAGAAAGGAAGCGGTCACTTTACTGCCCTCAATCCCTGATCCTCCCACCCCCACTTTCACACACTGCACTGCTCCCACCCCCCTGCTATACTCATGCATGGGGGAGGCTGAAGCTAGAAGAGGGGCCCTGTCTCTGTGACTGTGGCGAGCCTGGCAGCTGCAGCCCCCCATCTCCCTGCCCGGGTGCCATTAGGTATCCTGGAGACTGTAGCCCCCTCCCCTGCCAGTGGTTTCAGCAGTTGTAGAGGCTTCTGCTCAGCTTCCTGTGGTTTCCCTGCTCAGCAGTCACTCCTGGGCTTGCTCTGATCTGCATTTTGCTCAACTTCAGTTTTTTGCACTTTCTGCAGCCACCCACTCACCTCTGAACCCAGAACATTGAAAAACAATCCACACCTCACCATCAAGAAATTACAATTGAAAATCTTTATTCCAGAAAAGAACCTACCGAAAGAGTGCTCATAGTCCAAGAGGAAACAGGACCTGCCCCAGGGCAACTTATCAAGAGCCGATGCATTCCTAGTACTTTGATCTCCAGAGGTTATTCCTGGAGCAATTCTGTGCTACTGCAGAATTCCCCTCCTGTGCAGAATTTGGAGAAGACCCTGGCAAGATGTGAGCAGAGTCCATACCACTCGTGGCAAAGATCATATAGGCCCTGGTGTGCCACGAGCAGAGCCCATCCTCCTAGTGAAGATGAAGCAGGCCATAGTGAGAGTGAGTCTGTGTGTAAAAGAATGCATGCGTGTGTGTGTGTGTCTGTGTAAGTAAGACTATGAACCTGTGTAGTCTTAGTTACACAGGGGAGTGAGAGAGAGCATGTGTGAGGGTGCATGAGTGTGTGTGTGTGCCAGGGTGAGAGGGAGCCTGTGTGTAAAAGAGATGAGAGAGAGAGAGAGGGATCCAGTGTGCAGGGGTATGTGAGAGAGACATTGGTTGCCTGTGTGAGGCTGTATGTGTGAGAAAGAAAGGGAGCCTGTGTGAGGGTGTATGTGTGAGAGAGAAAGGGAGCCTGTGTGAGGGTGTATGTGTGAGAGAGAAAGGGAGCCTGTGTGGGTGTGTATGTGTGAGAAAGAAAGGGAGCCTGTGTGGGTGTGTATGTGTGAGAGAGAAAGGGAGCCTGTGTGGGTGTGTATGTGTGAGAAAGAAAGGGAGCCTGTGTGGGTGTGTATGTGTGAGAAAGAAAGGGAGCCTGTGTGGGTGTGTATACAAGAGAGAGTGAGCCTGGGTGAGGTGTGTGTGTGTGTGTGTGTGTGTGTGCGATTGAGAGAAAGAGGGAGCCTGTATGAGCGGATGTTTATGTGTGTAAGAGAGTGAGAGAGCCTTATGAGGGGGTGTATGTGCTCTAGAATGAGGGAGCCCTGAGAGTGTGCGAGAAAGAGGGACAAATTCTGCTCCGAGAAGTTGTTATTCTAGAGTTGCAGGTTTACAAATAGAAACGCTCCTGTCCTCATTGTGCATAATGATGTACAGCCCTACAGTTAGCTAAAATGTAACTCAGCTTGGTACACGAAGACAGGCTCACTTCTTGACTTGCAAAACATGTTCCCAGGTAGCTGGAACTTACTGTATGAGACCAAGAAGAAGTGACACAAAGCTTCTGAGCAGTCACAGTGCTTATGAGTCCTTCTTGTATACATTTGCTGAATTAGTAGTGGTGGTAAAAAGTAAAGCCTTCTGCAGTCCCCGGAGAGACAGACAGATGAGACTGCCCGGGCGCAGGGCTCTCTGAGAGCTGCTGACGCAAAACTGAAGCAAATCTCCCAGAATACTTAGTGGCTTCCCCAGCCCGAGCCAAGGTGATACCTCTGAGCTAAAGAGAAACGATGAATGTTGCTACAAGCAGGGCTGCCAGAGGCCAAAAACGTTTAGAGCCCAATCAGTCACCAAATCTAGCCCAAAGGTAGCCCAAAACTCAAAAGCGGCCAAAACAATTTGTATTATGCAGGACTGTACACAAATTCCTGCGTTGCAAGTAGATTTATGGGGGGAGGGAGTGGCGAGGCAGTCGGGCAGCAAGGGGTCCGGATTTGGGGAGAGGCGGCGGTCAGGCAGCGAGGAGCCCAGATCATGTGTGGGAAAGAGGCAGCGAGGCAGTTGGACAGTCGGGTGGTCCGGATCGCCCGGGGAGGGAGTGAGTGGCTCCGATCACAGGAATAGCCAGCAAAGCAAACTATTCAAGTACTGCTCTTGATTGGGTGCCAGATTTGAGCCACAGAGCACAAATGTCATTCACATTACTTTTTGGGGATGCATGCGAATCTGATTTAATTGTTTAAAAGTATTGCCTCACGTTTCAAGAAACAAAAGAAACAGCGGGCCAATCACTCTTTGCAGCGATTAAAAACTTGTTTGAGGATTCAAAAGTAGATTTCAAGACGTGCAGGGGCCAGGGCTATGATAATGGCTCAGATATAAGAGGAAACAATGAAGGCATTGAAGAACATCCACAAGCAACGTTTATGCCTTGTGGTTACCGCTCTCTCGAGCTTTGTTGTAGGAGAGGCTGCAGTTTCCTGCACAGAGGTGGTTTCAGTTTCCAGCATTATGCAGCCGAGCTAGGTTTTATGTTTTCTTCCGCAGGAAGATGGAAAGTTTTAACAGGCAATGTACTCACATTTACGGTCAAACCACTTTGCAACGCATGTGGGCAATGCCAGACTGAGCTATCAAATTGACCCAAATCCACGAGGCCTAGTCATTGTGAGTAAATCCTCGTCCTATACTGCAGCAAAGCAGGAAGCTTTTAAACTAAGCCAGCAGATCTGTGATTTTTCATTCATAGTCGTGCTGGTTATAGGGCACGAGGTTCCACATATTATCTATAAAAATATCGTGATGGAGATGATGCAGTCCAGTTCCATGGGAATAAATTCTTAGAATCATGCACAAAGTACTTTGTGACATAAAATAATAAAAAAAAAAAAACCATACAAATAAATAACATAATCAGTGTCAGCAGATAAAGACCAAAATGGTCCATTCAGTGTGCCCAACAGCTTTTATGGGGCCTGCTCGCCTTTGGGATAACCTGCATGGAGCAGCAGGTTTACCCTAATGGTACGGAGCCTCCGTCTGAGCCATAAAAGCAGGTGATGGCCAGGGCTCCCCCTCTCCATTGGGTGCACAGAAGGCCTGGCCTGGTCATTGAAGCACAAACGCGGCCTGCAGAGCCTCTGCCTTGCTGCCATCATGCGTGAAGTTTGCTCAAACTTTGTCAAAATAACGTAAACAGTCCAATAGCTAAACCAAATGTTTCCTGCAAGATATGCCCAGATGGCTCTCTTCAACGCACCACTGGCTGAACATCAGTTATCCAAAGACTCAGAGAGCTTCAGAGGATGCCCAGAGAATTAGGTAGAATGCCAAGGTGACAGAATATATTTTATTAAATTGTGACAATAGCCCTCATACGGGAGACAACATTCAATGTGTACAACGTATTAATTTCATGGGTTATTTAACCTGCTCCAAAAGGTGAATGGCTCACCATATAGATATCAGATAATCATCGGGTTATGTCACAGTGGACCCTAATTGCTTTTCTTCTTTCTCTTTTTTTCTCTATTTTTTCTTTCTCTTTTTTTGTTTCAAAATATTTCTCTTATTTCACGAGTCCACAATTTAAATGTCCTCAAAAGTGTCCTTCATATATCTACAGATGAAAAAATACTTATCATAGTGTTGAACCACGTTGCAACTCCAAAAACGCCCAGTTCTGTGCCGCAGCTCCAAACTTGGACTGCGTACACCACGGTGCCCGACACAGCGTGTGTTTCGTATAAGGAACTCGTCAGGGGCTCGGGCTTCAAATCCAATTTCACTGCGGATAGCCTCCTCTCGGCGTTTCTGATGTATTTCAAAATGGAGCCCAAAATGTATTTCAAAAATGGAGCCCCGAAGGTGTAGAAGATACTGCTTATACCTTTTAAAATCAAGCAGAAAGACGAAACATATGACTTGCTGCTCTGCTCGCCAACTAATCAGAATAGCAGACAGAAGAGCTGCTGTAGTAGTCCGAGGGTAGACAAAGATCTCTCCCAGAATAGAGAACTCATAAAGGAATAAGTCAGGACTTGGTGCTATTGTCCTTAGTAAGAGGATATGCAAGGGGCCTCTGACAGAGATATTATTTGGGCACAGAAGTGCCCTGTCAGGGGACGAATCATCTCACCTAGAAAACACCAGGGGTGAGAAGCTGACAGGTCCACCACCCACCAACCTCTGAAACTGAAGATTAAGAAACAGCAGACGCCCATGACCGTAGTGGCGTGAGGACTTTGTGCCTTGCATTGCAGTAACCTGCACAGAGCAGGGTCACGACCTTATACAGTTCTGGGCAGGCTGGATGGACCATTTAGGTTTTGATCTGCCATCATTTACTATGTTACTATTTCTTAATATGTGAATACTCTGGAGATGTTGGCGTTTCTGGAGTTTGTCTGTATTAATTACTTCAGCGGGAAAACTCCCACCCCCCTTCCATCGCCGGGTCCCTTAGTGGCAGATTTGCATTAGAGACCCCCGGGGCTGCAGTCACGGAATTCTTTGCTTTTGAAAATTCTGCGCCGGATTATAAAGCGGGCAAAGGTTCCCCCTAGAGGCGAGCTTTGGGAATGACGCCCAGTGTATCCATCCCTGAGTCAGGCCCATGCAATAAGAGCTGCACTGAAAAACGGGCCGTTTTCCTAAGGCTAGCACAACCACATCCCTGTGCGCCCCAGTGCAACATTTAAATGAGGGGTGGCGTAAAAAAGAGCAGGCTACAGGGAGACTGTGTCTCTGGCGCTCAGAAAAGGTTATTGCATCGGGCGTCACAATTGCAACAGGCACTCGATACGCGCAGGCTTCTGTTGGTTATTTTGCTGAGATGCTGATTCCAGTGACGCAGCTTATTATATCAGACGCCCATTGCTATGGGTGTCTAAATATTGCGGCCGTAAGAAACGTGCGTTTCTTATTTTTCACTACTGCCAGCAGTAACAGCTGGGATGATACTGAGGAGGACACATTTACCCCAGCACAGAGGACCATATTTTGTAATTTATTTATTTTATTTATTAAAGGCTTTTATATACTGACTTTCTTGATACAAATCAAATCAACTCGGTTTACATCGAACAAGCAGTAACTATAACCAACCAATAACAAGAGACAATTTGAAGGAGTATAAAGTTACATTATAACAAGGATGCATTAACTTGGAGTAGGAAATAAGAAGGGGAATGAAGATAGAGTATAATATACAAGGGAGTATATGAGGGAGGCAAGGAGCCGTACTAATGTTACTTGTAATGTTTCTCAAAAGCCCTCGAGCGCGAGTTATCTTTACTCCACTTCCGGAGCTGGTATTAAATTGCCACATTGAAAAATGTACATTGGGCGCCCAGCGCTTTTCCGCGTCAGGTGGTAATAGGTGTTAATGTCCTCATGTCATGGAATCTGCATGCACTGGGCGCTATCGAGTTCGTGTTTGTTAGGGCACGCATTTTGGGCGTGCTAATCTCCTTATTGCATCGGATGCATCATCCATGTGGAAACCCCTGCACTAGGCTGGGTGCACTTTATTGCATCGGCCCATGAAAGTCTCTTGCAATATTTCCATTTGCACTAAAACTGAGCACACGTTTGTTTTACTCACAAGTTAAAAAATGAGCTAATGCCCAGTGCAGTAAATGAATGAAATGTAAACGCATCAGGAATTTAAAAATGTGTGCTAAGATAAAATATGGGATAAACCGAAGCAGAAAGGTGCACTAAGCTTAGCATCTCATTTTACATTGGCCCGGGTTATTAAACATAGTAGTACATTTTTAAAAAGTGCACAAACTTACTATCATTTTTAACTTTAAATATGGAGGCTCTCTGGCCAGCCCAAGACTGAACCAGAGACCCTCCCAGGTTCAGACAGTCCTCAGCCCCTACTAAACCACCTATCATCTACCCTCCCACTCAAGAAACCACCAGCACCTACCCTCACTCAATTGCTAAACCACACCCCTCCACCTACCATCCTGTCACCCACTGACCCACTAACCTACCCTGCCCACCCTGCAGGCCTCCCAGCATGTCTGTGTTTGTGTGTCTGTCTGTGTCAGTGTGTCTGTCTGTGTGTCAGTGTGTCTGTCTGTGTTTGTGTGTCTGTATGTCTGTCTGTATTTGTGTGTCTGTCTGTCTGTGTGTCAGTGTGTCTGTCTGTATTTGTGTGTCTGTCTGTCTGTGTGTTAGTGTGTCTGTCTGTCAGTGTGTCTGTGTGTCAGTGTGTCTGTCTGTATTTGTGTGTCTGTCTGTATTTGTGTGTCTGTCTGTCTGTGTGTCAGTGTGTCTGTCTGTGTGTCAGTGTGTCTGTCTGTATTTGTGTGTCTGTCTGTCTGTCTGTGTGTCAGTGTGTCTGTCTGTCTGTCAGTGTGTCTGTCTGTATTTGTGTGTCAGTGTGTCTGTCTGTCTGTGTGTCAGTGTGTCTGTCTGTCTGTCAGTGTGTCTGTCTGTATTTGTGTGTCTGTGTGTCAGTGTGTCAGTGTGTCTGTCTGTCTGTGTATCAGTCTGTCTGTCTGTCTGTGTGTCTGTCTGTCTATGTGTATCTGTGTTGGGGGAGGGTTGATAAAGGTAAACACCAGATTTGTCCGGCTAAATTGGGACTTAACCACAAATTCTTTTGAATATTGACCTAAATATCTTTCCAACCTATGCATCTAAATCATTTCTGGGTTTTTCCTTTCCATGATCACCTGATGTGTAGAAATTCCTTTTCCTGCCTCACTTCCTGTCCACTCTTCTTTTCCTCTTCCACTGCAGCCTCTTCACCCCTCCCTTCCTCCCAGAAAGTTGTTACTTTTCCTTTTTAGCCCCTCTAAGCTTTCACTGCTAATTTCTCCCTCACCCCCTCCACCCTGCACTTTTTCTCACCTCATTCCTCCCTGTTTTCTTCCTCTCTTACAATCTTTCACCCCTTAATTCTCTCTTCCCTCCCACATCCTCTGTTAGTTCTCCTTCCTTCACTCTATGCATCCCTTCTTTCTTTACCCTTCCCCTCCATCTGCCCCATTCATCTCTCACCCTCCTCTTGCCCGGTCCCTTCCCTCCTCACTCCATCATCTTTTCCCTTCTCAACCTCCCCTTTTCACCCTCTCCTTCTTTCCTCCCTTCCCTTTCCCCTCCACCCCTCCTCTCATCCCTCTCTGCTTCCTGCATGGGACCCTCACCCCCAACCTTCACTCTCTTTGCAGTGCTGGCAGGGTTTGTGCTCTCACTGAGACCAGTGATTGCCAGTGCTGCCCAGTGCTCAAGGGCCCCACAATGGTTGGCAGAGAGCGGAAGAGGTGCGGCTGCAGGGGGGGGGGGGTGCTTGGAAGAGAGATGGCCGCGGTGGCCAGTGGGGGGAGGGGGCAGAAGAAGCAGTGCGGCAGCGCGGCCGGGGTGCTGTGGCAGGGGAGGGGGCCCGGGCAGTGAGATGGAAGGCTTCTGGGAGGGACAGGAGATGGCCGCACCTGCAGGCCCCTTGTTTGCAGAGATATTGCTGCAGAACTGCAGGAGAGACACCTTGATACGATGCATGATGTCGGATATTGGTTGTGCAGAGCAGGCATCGATGCCAGAGCTCTTTGAAACAAGCTTTCAGGTGCTGCTTTCTTCTCCTGCTGGGATGTACATTTTGAGAGACAGTAGAGGGAGACAGAACACCACAAATATTTATAGGTCAGTTTGCAAAAAACAAAACAAAACAGATGAATGATACTTTATTTTGATGATCCCTTTCCTTCTTTTCATTATACATTTTTCTAGAAAAATAAAAAATAAAGATATCAGCCTTAAATTAAAATTCCATAGTGAAGACCAATATTACTGTGAGTCTCTAGGGAGACAAAAAGAGAACCTCAGTATTCCACAGAGGGGAGAACTCATGAGTGGGGGAGGGGAAAGTCACAGGGAGTGATGAGAGTAGTGTGTGGGGTTGAGGATACATGATTGGAGAGGAGGCGTGCTGGTGCTAATGTGGAGAGTTAGGGGGACGTGTCATGGTGGGAGAGGGCAGTAGGTCACAGGGAGTAATGACAGCAGTGTGCGGGGTTGGGGGAGTATCATGGTGGGGGAAAGTAAGTCACAGGAAGTGCTGATGGTAGTGTGGAGGGTTGGGGGAGTATCATGGTGGGGGAAAGTAAGTCACAGGAAGTGCTGATGGTAGTGTGGAGGGTTGGGGTGTCGTGGGGGAGAGCAGTAAATCACAGGGAGTGATGGCAGTATTTGGGGTTGGGGGAGTGTCATGATGGGGGCAGTAAGTACATCACAGGGAGTGCTGATGGTAGTGTGGAGGGTTGGGGTATCATGGTGGGGGAAGAACAGTAAGTTACAGGGAGTAATGATAGCAGTGTGGGGGGTTGGGAGAGTATCATGATGGAGGAAGGGAGTAAGTCACAGGGAGTAATGATGGAAGGGTGGAGGATTAGGCTGTGTCATGGTGATGGGAGGGCAGTAAGTCACAGGGAGTGCTGATGGTAGTGTGGAGGGTTAGGGAGTGTCATAGTGAGGGGAGGGCAGTAAGTCACAGGGAGTGCTGATGGTAGTGTGGAGGGTTAGGGAGTGTCATGGTGATGGGAGGGCAGTAAGTCACAGGGAGTGCTGATGGTAGTGTGGTGGGTTAGGGAGTGTCATGGTGAGGGGAGGGCAGTAAGTCACAGGGAGTGCTGATGGTAGTGTGGAGGGTTAGGGAGTGTCATAGTGAGGGGAGGGCAGTAAGTCACAGGGAGTGCTGATGGTAGTGTGGAGGGTTAGGGAGTGTCATGGTGATGGGAGGGCAGTAAGTCACAGGGAGTGCTGATGGTAGTGTGGAGGGTTAGGGAGTGTCATGGTGAGGGGAGGGCAGTAAGTCACAGGGAGTGCTGATGGTAGTGTGGAGGGTTAGGGAGTGTCATGGTGAGGGAAGGGCAGTAAGTCACAGGGAGTGCTGATGGTAGTGTGGAGGGTTAGGGAGTGTCATGGTGATGGGAGGGCAGTAAGTCACAGGGAGTGCTGATGGTAGTGTGGAGGGTTAGGGAGTGTCATGGTGTGGGGAGGGCAGTAAGTCACAGGGAGTGCTGATGGTAGTGTGGAGGGTTAGGGAGTGTCATGGTGAGGGGAGGGCAGTAAGTCACAGGGAGTGCTGATGGTAGTGTGGAGGGTTAGGGAGTGTCATGGTGAGGGGAGGGCAGTAAGTCACAGGGAGTGCTGATGGTAGTGTGGAGGGTTAGGGAGTGTCATGGTGTGGGGAGGGCAGTAAGTCACAGGGAGTGCTGATGGTAGTGTGGAGGGTTGGGGTATCATGGTGGGGGAAGAACAGTAAGTTACAGGGAGTAATGATAGCAGTGTGGGGGGTTGGGAGAGTATCATGATGGAGGAAGGGAGTAAGTCACAGGGAGTAATGATGGAAGGGTGGAGGATTAGGGTGTGTCATGGTGATGGGAGGGCAGTAAGTCACAGGGAGTGCTGATGGTAGTGTGGAGGGTTAGGGAGAGTCATGGTGAGGGGAGGGCAGTAAGTCACAGGGAGTCTGATGGTAGTGTGGAGGGTTAGGGAGTGTCATGGTGAGGGAAGGGCAGTAAGTCACAGGGAGTGCTGATGGTAGTGTGGAGGGTTAGGGAGTGTCATGGTGATGGGAGGGCAGTAAGTCACAGGGAGTGCTGATGGTAGTGTGGTGGGTTAGGGAGTGTCATGGTGAGGGGAGGGCAGTAAGTCACAGGGAGTGCTGATGGTAGTGTGGAGGGTTAGGGAGTGTCATGGTGAGGGGAGGGCAGTAAGTCACAGGGAGTGCTGATGGTAGTGTGGAGGGTTAGGGAGTGTCATGGTGATGGGAGGGCAGTAAGTCACAGGGAGTGCTGATGGTAGTGTGGAGGGTTAGGGAGTGTCATAGTGAGGGGAGGGCAGTAAGTCACAGGGAGTGCTGATGGTAGTGTGGAGGGTTAGGGAGTGTCATGGTGATGGGAGGGGCAGTAAGTCACAGGGAGTGCTGATGGTAGTGTGGAGGGTTAGGGAGTGTCATGGTGAGGGAAGGGCAGTAAGTCACAGGGAGTGCTGATGGTAGTGTGGAGGGTTAGGGAGTGTCATGGTGAGGGGAGGGCAGTAAGTCACAGGGAGTGCTGATGGTAGTGTGGAGGGTTAGGGAGTGTCATGGTGAGGGGAGGGCAGTAAGTCACAGGGAGTGCTGATGGTAGTGTGGAGGGTTAGGGAGTGTCATGGTGAGGGAAGGGCAGTAAGTCACAGGGAGTGCTGATGGTAGTGTGGAGGGTTAGGGAGTGTCATAGTGATGGGAGGGCAGTAAGTCACAGGGAGTGCTGATGGTAGTGTGGAGGGTTAAGGAGTGTCATGGTGTGGGGAGGGCATTAAGTCACAGGGAGTGCTGATGGTAGTGTGGAGGGTTAGGGAGTGTCATGGTGAGGGGAGGGCAGTAAGTCACAGGGAGTGCTGATGGTAGTGTGGAGGGTTAGGGAGTGTCATGGTGAGAGGAGGGCAGTAAGTCACAGGGAGTGCTGATGGTAGTGTGCAGGGTTAGGGAGTGTCATGGTGTGGGGAGGGCAGTAAGTCACAGGGAGTGCTGATGGTAGTGTGGAGGGTTAGGGAGTGTCATGGTGAGGGGAGGGCAGTAAGTCACAGGGAGTGCTGATGGTAGTGTGGAGGGTTAGGGAGTGTCATGGTGAGGGAAGGGCAGTAAGTCACAGGGAGTGCTGATGGTAGTGTGGAGGGTTAGGGAGTGTCATGGTGAGGGGAGGGCAGTAAGTCACAGGGAGTGCTGATGGTAGTGTGGAGGGTTAGGGAGTGTCATGGTGAGGGGAGGGCAGTAAGTCACAGGGAGTGCTGATGGTAGTGTGGAGGGTTAGGGAGTGTCATGGTGAGGGGAGGGCAGTAAGTCACAGGGAGTGCTGATGGTAGTGTGGAGGGTTAGGGAGTGTCATGCTGAGGGGAGGGCAGTAAGTCACAGGGAGTGCTGATGGTAGTGTGGAGGGTTAGGGAGTGTCTTGGTGAGGGAAGGGCAGTTAGTCACAGGGAGTGCTGATGGTAGTGTGGAGGATTAGGGTGTGTCATGGTGAGGGAAGGGCAGTAAGTCACAGGGAGTGCTGATGGTAGTGTGGAGGGTTAGGGAGTGTCATGCTGAGGGGAGGGCATTAAGTCACAGGGAGTGCTGATGGTAGTGTGGAGGGTTAGGGAGTGTCATGGTGAGGGGAGGGCAGTAAGTCACAGGGAGTGCTGATGGTAGTGTGGAGGGTTAGGGAGTGTCATGGTGAGGGAAGGGCAGTAAGTCACAGGGAGTGCTGATGGTAGTGTGGAGGGTTAGGGAGTGTCATGGTGATGGGAGGGCAGTAAGTCACAGGGAGTGCTGATGGTAGTGTGGAGGGTTAGGGAGTGTCATGGTGTGGGGAGGGCAGTAAGTCACAGGGAGTGCTGATGGTAGTGTGGAGGGTTAGGGAGTGTCATGGTGAGGGGAGGGCAGTAAGTCACAGGGAGTGCTGATGGTAGTGTGGAGGGTTAGGGAGTGTCATGGTGAGGGGAGGGCAGTAAGTCACAGGGAGTGCTGATGGTAGTGTGCAGGGTTAGGGAGTGTCATGGTGTGGGGAGGGCAGTAAGTCACAGGGAGTGCTGATGGTAGTGTGGAGGGTTGGGGTATCATGGTGGGGGAAGAACAGTAAGTTACAGGGAGTAATGATAGCAGTGTGGGGGGTTGGGAGAGTATCATGATGGAGGAAGGGAGTAAGTCACAGGGAGTAATGATGGAAGGGTGGAGGATTAGGGTGTGTCATGGTGATGGGAGGGCAGTAAGTCACAGGGAGTGCTGATGGTAGTGTGGAGGGTTAGGGAGTGTCATGGTGAGGGGAGGGCAGTAAGTCACAGGGAGTCTGATGGTAGTGTGGAGGGTTAGGGAGTGTCATGGTGAGGGAAGGGCAGTAAGTCACAGGGAGTGCTGATGGTAGTGTGGAGGGTTAGGGAGTGTCATGGTGATGGGAGGGCAGTAAGTCACAGGGAGTGCTGATGGTAGTGTGGTGGGTTAGGGAGTGTCATGGTGAGGGGAGGGCAGTAAGTCACAGGGAGTGCTGATGGTAGTGTGGTGGTTAGGGAGTGTCATGGTGAGGGGAGGGCAGTAAGTCACAGGGAGTGCTGATGGTAGTGTGGAGGGTTAGGGAGTGTCATGGTGAGGGGAGGGCAGTAAGTCACAGGGAGTGCTGATGGTAGTGTGGAGGGTTAGGGAGTGTCATGGTGATGGGAGGGCAGTAAGTCACAGGGAGTGCTGATGGTAGTGTGGAGGGTTAGGGAGTGTCATAGTGAGGGGAGGGCAGTAAGTCACAGGGAGTGCTGATGGTAGTGTGGAGGGTTAGGGAGTGTCATGGTGATGGGAGGGCAGTAAGTCACAGGGAGTGCTGATGGTAGTGTGGAGGGTTAGGGAGTGTCATGGTGAGGGAAGGGCAGTAAGTCACAGGGAGTGCTGATGGTAGTGTGGAGGGTTAGGGAGTGTCATGGGGAGGGGAGGGGAGTAAGTCACAGGGAGTGCTGATGGTAGTGGTGGGGGGGTTAGGGAGTGTCATGGTGAGGGGAGGGCAGTAAGTCACAGGGAGTGCTGATGGTAGTGTGGAGGGTTAGGGAGTGTCATGGTGAGGGAAGGGCAGTAAGTCACAGGGAGTGCTGATGGTAGTGTGGAGGGTTAGGGAGTGTCATAGTGATGGGAGGGCAGTAAGTCACAGGGAGTGCTGATGGTAGTGTGGAGGGTTAAGGAGTGTCATGGTGTGGGGAGGGCAGTAAGTCACAGGGAGTGCTGATGGTAGTGTGGAGGGTTAGGGAGTGTCATGGTGAGGGGAGGGCAGTAAGTCACAGGGAGTGCTGATGGTAGTGTGGAGGGTTAGGGAGTGTCATGGTGAGAGGAGGGCAGTAAGTCACAGGGAGTGCTGATGGTAGTGTGCAGGGTTAGGGAGTGTCATGGTGTGGGGAGGGCAGTAAGTCACAGGGAGTGCTGATGGTAGTGTGGAGGGTTAGGGAGTGTCATGGTGAGGGGAGGGCAGTAAGTCACAGGGAGTGCTGATGGTAGTGTGGAGGGTTAGGGAGTGTCATGGTGAGGGAAG